>NC_091454.1:31752760-31792760 GCF_027789765.1 Dendropsophus ebraccatus | reverse complement strand
CAGCCCTCCCCCATAGTTTTATATAATAGCCAGCTCTCCCCAATAGTCTCTTATGTAGAAGCCAGCCCTGCCTAATAGTCTCTTATATAGTAGTCAGCCCTCCCTAATAGTCTCTTATATAGTAGCCAGCCCTCCCCCGTAGCCTCTTATATAGTAGCCAGCCCTCCAAATAGTCTCTTATATAGTAGCCAATCTGAGGGGCTGTCTGGACCATTCATTTTATAATCTGCTGCAACATCAGGCGGGCCAGATTTAATACAGCAATGGAAAAGCTCAGTGGGCCAAAAATAATGGCACAGCAGGCCAGATTTGACCCACGGACCAGAGTTTGACATGACTATTATATCAGAAACAATCACAATCACACGAGACCCAGAACTAAACAGGATGAGATCACGTCATTCACATCCACTCTTCATCAGATCTCAAATAATTACTAGTAATAACAATTAATAATCAAGTCTGAATCAGGAGATCACAAGAAATCATTATTAGATTGGACCCAATAATTATCAGATCAGATCAAATGATCATCAGATTAGAGTCAATTTTTATCAGCTCAAACACAGTCATTACTATATAGATCAAACCTCCTAATCATCAGATGCAATCCTTATCAGATCAAACACAATCAGGAAGACCTCCGACCAAATAATCATCAGATCAGATCCAATAATCATCAGATCAAACACAATGATTATCAGATCCAATAATCATTATCAGATCAGAACCAAACATAAACAGATCAGACACAATTATGCTGCGTTTACACGAAACGATAATTGGCCGATCATACCATTAACGATGTCAGAGTAACAATTTTTTTTCATAACGATCAGCGTTTAGACGGTACGATATATCGTACGGAAAAATCATTTTGCGATCGCGCGCCCGCAGCCCAGCCCGGCCCCCCGCTCGCAGCCTGGCCTTCCGCTCGCGTCTCATCTGCAGCCCGCCCCCACGGTCAATCGCAGCCCCCTGCGCCGCCCCGGGGGCGATCAGATCGGTGGCGGCGGGGGTGGCGATCAGAGCGGCGGCGGGGGGGGGATGTGGCGATCAGAGCGGCGGGGGTGGCGATCGAGCCGGCGCAGGGGGCTGCGGATGAGCGGGGGGCCGGGCTGCGAGTGGGGGGCCGGGCGGCGGGCGGCCGGACTATCGCGCAACGACTGTTTACATGGGACGATCGCCGAATTTTTTACGAACGACGATTTGATAACATGTTGAAAGATCAAAATGAACGATTTCTCGTTCGTCGTTTGATCGTTCGCTGCGTTTACACGTACGATTATCGTTCGAATTCGATCGTTATCGTGCAAATTCGCACGATAATCATTACGTGTAAATGCAGCATTATCAGATGCAATCAATATATGAGACCCAATCGCGATGTGATCAGGCTCAATCACTGTGTGAGTACACCTACCATCAGATCCCACTTACTTATTATAATAGTTACCCAAACACCTTCAGGCTGTGTTCACACATGGTGTTTATTTTGCAATAATGAAACGTATTTGCCACGATTTCGAAGCTATATTGCTGACACGATGGAGGCCTCAGATCACATCCAATCATCATCTGATCAAATCCAATAATTTTTAGATCAGACTGAATCACCATCAGATCACACTCAATCATGGTCAGATCAGGCCCAATCATAACCAGATCAAATCCACACATCATCATCATCACATCAGATTTAATTATTTTCAGGTCATACGCAATCACTAACAGATCAGAAACAACCATTATCAGATTACATAATGCTGCCTTTACACGGAACGATTATCGTTCAAATTTGCACGATAACGATCGAATTCGAACGATAATCGTACGTGTAAACACTGCGAACGATCAAACGACGAGGGAAAAAAATTTGCAGATCATTCCGTGTAAACAGTCGTTCACCGATTTAACCTATGTGCGAGATAGGCTTAAGCGATCGCAAAACGATTTTTCCGCACGATATATTGTTCCGTCTACACCCTGATTGTTATAAAAAAAAAAAATTGTTACTTCGAAATCGTTCATAGTACGATCGAGCGAATTATCGCTATGTGTAAACCCAGCATTATATGACTGGGTAATGCTGGGTTTACACGTAGCGATAATTCGCCCGATCGTACGATTAACGATTTCGAAGTAACGATTTTTCTAACGGAACGATATATCGTATGGAAAAATCATTTTGCGATCGCTTAAGCCTATCTCGCACATAAGTCAAATTGGTGAACGACTGTTTACATGGAACGATCTGCGAATTCTTTGCGAACGACCAACGTCGACTTGAGAACATGTTCAAAAATCAAAATGAACGATTTCTCGCCCATGGCTTTAATTAGCATTAATTATGATGCATTTTTGCAGGATTTTTAATGCTATTTTGCTGCAAATTGTAATATCTCAGTTTTGATGGAACCGCAGCAAAAATAGGTTCAAAAACACATAATTAACGCTAATGATAATAAATAGGTCTGATCTGATCATGAGTGACTACAATGGTGTGTTTACACAGACAGATTTACCTGACAGATTTTTAAAGCCAAAGCCAGGAATGGAGTATAAACAGAGAACGGGTCATAAAGGAAAGACTGAGATTTCTCCTCTTTTCAAATCTATTCCTGGCTTTGGCTTCAAAAATCTGTCAGATAAATCTTTCTGTGTAAATGCACCATAAGCGTATGATGATTGGGTTCGATCGGATTGTGATCTGATGATAATTAGGTCTGAACATATAGGCTGTGTTTACACATGGCGTTTATTTTACGTTAAAGGGGTACTCCTGTGAAAAAAATGTTTCTTTTAAAGCCATTAGTTTTAGAAAGTTATATATATTTGTAATTTGTATTGAAAAATCTCAAGTCTTTCAGTACTTATCAGTTGCTGTATGTCCTGCAGGAAGTGGTGTATTCTTTCCAGTCTGACACAGTGCTCTCTGCTGCCACCTCTGTCAGTGTCAGGAACTGTCTAGAGCAGTAGCAAATCCCCATAGAAAACCTCTCCTGCTCTGGACAGTTCCTGACATGGACAGAGGTGGCAGCAGAGAGCACCGTGTCAGATTGGAAAGAATACATCACTTACAAATCAATAAAACTTTTTGACAGCAGTTTATTTGAAAGAATACATTTTTTGCTGGAGCATCCCTATAATGACACGTTTTTGCCATAGTTTTGATGCTATTTTGTCGCAAATTGCCCAATACCCAGCAAAATAGCGGCAAAATCAAAGCAAAAACGCATCAATAACACAAAATAAACTCCATGTGTGAACATGGCCATAGGGTATGTTCACACCCATTGGAGTTTTATTGCAGTAAAGCAATGACGGACAACTGGACGGCAATTATATTAATTACTGCAATTAAATGATGCAGTAATGCAATGAAAATGCATGTGTGAACACAGTGTGAGCTGATGATGACTGGGTATAAACGTATAATGAATGGATCTGATCTGAGGATGATTGGATATGATTTGATAATAAGTGGGGTGTGATATGATGATGAGTGGGATGTGATTTGATGATGATTGGGTCTGATCTAATGATGATTGGGTCTGATCTGATGATGACTGGGTGTGATCTGTTGATGATTGGGTCTGATCTAATGATGATTGGGTGTGATCTGATGATGATGGGGTCTGATCTGATGATGAGTGGGTCTGATCTGATGATGATTGGGTCTGATCTGATGATGATTGGGTCTGATCTGATGATGATTGGGTCTGATCTGATTATGATTGGATCTGATATGATGATTGGGTCTGATCTGATAATGATTGGGTGTGATCTGATGATGAGTGGGTCTGATCTGATGATGATTGGGTCTGATCTGATGATGATTGGGTCTGATCTGATGATGATTGGGTCTGATCTGATGATGATTGGATCTGATCTGATGATGATTGGGTCTGATCTGATGATGATTGGGTCTGATCTGATGATGATTGGGTCTGATCTGATGATGATTGGGTCTGATCTGATGATGATTGGATCTGATATGATGATTGGGTCTGATCTGATAATGATTGGGTGTGATCTGATGATGAGTGGGTCTGATCTGATGATGATTGGGTCTGATCTGATGATGATTGGGTCTGATCTGATGATGATTGGGTCTGATCTGATGATGATTGGATCTGATCTGATGATGATTGGGTCTGATCTGATGATGATTGGGTCTGATCTGATGATGATTGGGTCTGATCTGATGATGATTGGATCTGATATGATGATTGGGTCTGATCTAATGATGATTGGGTGTGATCTGATGATGATTGGGTCTGATCTAATGATGATTGGGTGTGATCTGATGATGATTGGGTCTGATCTGATGATGAGTGGATCTGATGATGAGTGGGTCTGATCTGATGATGAGTGGGTCTGATCTGATGATGAGTGGGTCTGATCTGATGATGATTGGGTCTGATCTGATGATGATTGGGTCTGATCTGATGATGATTGGGTCTGATCTGATGATGATTGGGTCTGATCTAATGATGATTGGGTGTGATCTGATGATGATTGGGTCTGATCTAATGATGATTGGGTGTGATCTGATGATGATTGGGTCTGATCTAATGATGATTGGGTGTGATCTGATGATGATTGGGTCTGATCTGATGATGAGTGGATCTGATGATGAGTGGGTCTGATCTGATGATGAGTGGGTCTGATCTGATGATGAGTGGGTCTGATCTGATGATGATTGGGTCTGATCTGATGATGATTGGGTCTGATCTGATGATGATTGGGTCTGATCTGATGATGATTGGGTCTGATCTAATGATGATTGGGTCTGATCTAATGATGATTGGGTGTGATCTGATGATGATTGGGTCTGATCTGATGATGAGTGGGTCTGATCTGATGATGAGTGGGTCTGATCTGATGATGAGTGGGTCTGATCTGATGATGATTGGGTCTGATCTGATGATGATTGGGTCTGATCTGATGATGATTGGGTCTGATCTGATGATGAGTGGGTCTGATCTGATGATGAGTGGGTCTGATCTGATGATGAGTGGGTCTGATCTGATGATGAGTGGGTCTGATCTGATGATGATTGGGTCTGATCTGATGATGATTGGGTCTGATCTGATGATGATTGGGTCTGATCTGATGATGAGTGGGTCTGATCTGATGATGAGTGGGTCTGATCTGATGATGAGTGGGTCTGATCTGATGATGAGTGGGTCTGATCTGATGATGAGTGGGTCTGATCTGATGATGAGTGGGGTCTGATCTGGCCCAGTCATTATCCTATGATCAGCATCACACTCACTCATTACCAGATCTGACCCATTCATCATCCCAATTAAAATCGTTCCTATCCCGTTGCTGTATATCTGACTATTGTGAGATCAGCACTGATCCCCCAAGCGGAATAAGCGGATTTCATGTGCTGCTATGTGTTACACGGCCGCTCTGTCTGACTAGGGCCAAGTTCTTTGTAACGACACAACCTCCCGTCCATGCACCGTATACCGTATACAGATGTAGCAGAGCTGAAGGAGTCCGGTCCTGCCTTTGTTCACTGCCGTTACTGAGATGTACCGGTGCACCGGGTCTCCCTGCACACCTACATAAACCCTACAACACACCGGGACCACACAGCACACCGGGACCCACACACCGGGACCCACACAGCACACCGGGACCCACACAGCACACCGGGACCCACACAGCACACATAGCACACCGGGACCCACACAGCACACCGGGACCCACACAGCACACATAGCACACCGGGACCCACACAGCACACATAGCACACCGGGACCCACACAGCACACCGGGACCCACACAGCACACCGGGACCCACACAGCACACCGGGACCCACACAGCACACATAGCACACCGGGACCCACACAGCACACATAGCACACCGGGACCCACACAGCACACACAGCACACCGGGACCCACACAGCACACCGGGACCCACACAGCACACATAGCACACCGGGACCCACACAGCACACATAGCACACCGGGACCCACACAGCACACCGGGACCCACACAGCACACCGGGACCCACACAGCACACATAGCACACCGGGACCCACACAGCACACATAGCACACCGGGACCCACACAGCACACCGGGACCCACACAGCACACCGGGACCCACACAGCACACACAGCCCACCGGGACCCACACAGCACACACAGCCCACCGGGACCCACACAGCACACCGGGACCCACACAGCACACCGGGACCCACACAGCACAGACAGCCCACCGGGACCCACACAGCACAGACAGCCCACCGGGACCCACACAGCACACCGGGACCCCCTCAGCACTGTAGTTACCTAGGGGCGGGATGTTAGTACTGACCTGAAGCCGCCACAGTCCCCGCACCCGCCTGTCCGGGAGGATGAGCCGCACTCTCGTCTATGCGAGTCCCGGTAACGCAGCCCCCGGTGATCACAGCTCACAGCATGCAGGGTGCGGCACCGCCCGGGCCCCCCAGCTGATAGCCGGCACAGAGCCGCACCGGAGCCGCCGAGCCGCGTCCTCACTATACAGGGGAGGATGGGAGAAGATGTGAGAGCTGTGCGCTCCTTACCCCTCCTCTCCCTGTGCTGGGGACTGCCTCAGCCTCCCCCTCACTACAGCAGGGACTTTAGCAGGGACTGTGCACAGGGACAGCCACATCCTGTATCATCTATATACTGTCTGCAGGGACTGTGCACAGGGACTGCCACATCCTGTAGCATCTATATACTGTCTGCAGGGACTATAGCAGGGACTGTGCACAGGGACAGACACATCCTGTAGCATCTATATACTGTCTGCAGGGGCTGTGCACAGGGACAGACACATCCTGTAGCATCTATATACTGTCTGCAGGGACTTTGCACAGGGACATACACATCCTGTAGCATCTATATACTGTCTACAGGGACTGTACACAGGGGACAGACACATCCTGTAGCATCTATATACTTTCTGCAGGGGCTATAGCAGGGACTGTGCACAGGGGACAGACACATCCTGTAGCATCTATATACTGACAGCAGGGACTATAGCAGGGACTGTGCACAGGGACAGACACATCCTGTAGCATCTATATACTGTCTGCAGGGACTGTGCACAGGGACAGACACATCCTGTAGCATCTATATACTGTCTGCAGGGGCTGTGCACAGGGACAGACACATCCTGTAGCATCTATATACTGTCTGCAGGGACTGTGAATAGGGACAGCTACATCCTGTATCATCTATATACTGACAGCAGGGACTATAGCAGGGACTGTGAATAGGGACAGCTACACCCTGTATCATCTATATACTGACAACAGGGACTATAGCAGGGACTGTGCACAGGGGACAGACACATCCTGTAGCATCTATATACTGACTGCAGGGACTGTGCACAGGGGACAGCTACATCCTGTATCATCTATATACTGACAGCAGGGACTATAGCAGGGACTGTGCATAGGGGACAGCTACATCCTGTAGCATCTATATACTGCTTCATCTCCTGCTATATACTGTCTGCAGGGACTATAGCAGGGACTGTGAATAGGGACAGCTACATCCTGTATCATCTATATACTGACAGCAGGGACTATAGCAGGGACTGTGCACAGGGGACAGCTACATCCTGTATCATCTATATACTGTCTGCAGGGACTATAGCAGGGACTGTGAATAGGGACAGCTACATCCTGTATCATCTATATACTGACTGCAGGGACTATAGCAGGGACTGTGCACAGGGGACAGCTACATCCTGTATCATCTATATACTGACTGCAGGGACTATAGCAGGGACTCTGCACAGGGGACAGCTACATCCTGTATCATCTATATACTGACTGCAGAGACTATAGCAGGGACTGTGCACAGGGGACAGCTACATCCTGTATCATCTATATACTCACTGCAGAACTATAGCAGGGACTGTGCACAGGGGACAGCTACATCCTGTATCATCTATATACTCACTGCAGAACTATAGCAGGGACTGTGCACAGGGGACAGCCACATCCTGTATCATCTATATACTGACTGCAGGGACTATAGCAGGGACTGTGCACAGGGGACAGCCACATCCTGTAGCATCTATATACTGTCTGCAGGGACTATAGCAGGGCCCAGGGACTGTGCACAGGGGACAGCTACGTCCTGGTATATGTTTATAACTGTGACAGGTTACAGGGTCACACAGAGAAAGCTATGCTCACACTGCCTTCTGTGGTTACATATAATGTAAATGTTTTTATATTCTTGTAGGTTGCAGATGCTAAAAACAGATGGTATGCCATACACTAGAGTCCGTCTCATGTTGTATAATATATATATATATATATATATATATATATATATATATATATATATATATATATATAATTTATACAATAACATTTAACACTTCTGGTGGACACAATAGAATAGACTAAGACAGCAAAAAAGAATTTAAAAAAATAATTAAACAGAAACCAGTGAAACAGATAAGGCTGGGTTCAGTCTTCCCATACTTATCAGCTGCTGTATGTCCTGCAGGAAATGTTTTCTTTTCAGTCTTCAACAGTGCTCTCTGCTGACATCTCTGGCCGAGACAGGAACTGTCCGGAGCAGGAGAGGTTTTCTATGGGGATTTGCTACTGCTCTGGACAGTTCATGTCTCGGACAGAGGTGGCAGCAGAGAGCACTGTGTCCGACTGAAAAAAAAAAACATTTTCTGCAGGACATACAGCAGCTGATAAGTAGGGATGAGCGAACCGGCCGAGGTTCAGGTTCGTATGAACCTGAAATCTGGGCTTCTGACTTCCGCTGTCTGCCCACTCTGTGGAGAGGGTGGATACAGCCTGAGGACCGCCCAGAAAACTGGCATACAGCCTATGGCTATGTCTGTATATCCCAGTTTTCCAGCCGGTCCTCAGGCTGCATCCACCCTCTCCACGGAGCGGGCAGACAGCGGGAATCAGACGCCGAGAGTTCAGGTTCATACGAACCTGAACCTCGGCCGGTTCGCTCATCTCTACTGATAAGAACAGGAATACTTGAGATTTTTAAATACAGTGGTGCCTCGGATAACGAGCATAATTCGTTCCGGGACCGTGCTTGTAATCCAAATGCACTCTTAAACCAAAGCAAATTTTCCCATAAGACATTATTGAAATGCAGACAATTGGTTCCACACCCAAAAAAATAATTTTATAATCTTTATAGCAGCAGTGTGTATAGCTGAGCTTGAGTGCAGGCACATTATAGTAGCATTGTGTATAGCTGAGTTTGAGTGCAAGCACTTTATAGCAGAAGTGTGTATAGCTAAGTTTGAGTGCAGGCACAATATAGCAGCAGTGTGAATAGCTGAGTGTGAGTGCAGGCACCATTATAGCAGCAGTGTGTATAGCTAAGTATGAGTGTAGGCACATTATAGCAGCAGTGTGTATAGCTAAGTGTGAGTGCAGGCACATTATAGTAGCATTGTGTATAGCTAAGTGTGAGTGCAGGCACATTATAGTAGCATTGTGTATAGCTGAGGGTGAGTGCAGGCACATTATAGTAGAATTGTGTATAGCTAATTGTGAGTGCAGGCACATTATAGTAGCATTGTGTATAGCTGAGGGTGAGTGCAGGCACATTATAGTAGCATTGTGTATAGCTAAGTGTGAGTGCAGGCACAATATAGCAGTACTGTGTATAGCTGAGGGTGAGTGCAGGCACATTATAGCAGCAGTGTATATAGCTAAGTTTAAGTGCAGGCACATTATAGCAGCAGTGTGTATAGCTGAGGGTGAGTGCAGGCACATTATAGCAGTACTGTGTATAGCTGAGGGTGAGTGCAGGCACATTATAGCAGCAGTGTGTATAGCTAAGTTTAAGTGCAGGCACATTATAGCAGCAGTGTGTATAGCTGAGTGTAAGTGCAGGCACATTATAGCAGGAATGGAGAGGATGGGAAACCCAAGGACTGACTGAGACTGCAGGGAGCATGAAGGAATGAGCAGGGCAGATGTGGGCACATACATGCAGCGCTCTCTGTCCGGGGAGAGAGGGGTTACAGCTATGAAGAGATTACCTCCACAGTCCCGTCCCCTCATGCAAGCCCCAGCCTGAAGTGGATCTGCTATGATTTGGAACGTGAGGGAGACTTCCTGGGTCAGAGTACAGGGCTGGATAACCTCTTTTTTTACATGACCTGATGTGCGCCACCGCACGGGTTCCGATGGTGCGGTCTGTAATCACGCCTCTTTGGGTGTAATCTCCAATGCAGGAGCTTGCAGGGTCATAGAAGAAGATATGGGACGGCCCCTCGGTGAAGCTGCAGGTGTGATGACAGGAGATTTCCAACTAGCCGTGACTAGTTTAGATGCCTTGTTTACAGTAATTTGCATATGGTGTCGGAAAGGGGTACTCCAGCGGGAAAAAAATCTCTTTCAAATCAAGAACCAAAAAGTGCCAGAGATTTGTAACTTCTATTTAAAAATCTCCAGTCCTCCAAATCTTTCAGTACATATTAGCTGCTGGATCTCCTGCAGTAAGTGGTGTATTCTTTCAACATACAAGTTAAAGGGTTGTTCACCCCCCCAAAAAAAATTTCTTTCAGATTAAGTGGTGCCAGAAAGTGCCAGAGATTTGTAATTTACTTCTATTAAAAAATCTCAAGTCTTCCAGTACTTATCAGCTGCTGTAAATCCTGCAGGAAGTGGTATTCTGGAGTGGAAGTCTGGAGAGCAGAAAATGATTTCTATGGGGATTAAGTGCTGCTCTGCACAGTTCCTGACATGAACAGAGGTGGCAGCAGAGAGCACTGTTTTAGACTTGAAAGAATACACCACTTCCTGCAGAACATACAGCAGCTGATAGGTACTGGAAGATTTCAGATTTTTAAATAGAAATAAATTACAAATGTCTGCCACGTTTTAACATCAGTTGATTTGTAAGATATTTTTTTCCACTGGAGTACCCCTTTAGGTGCTTCATTCTTTTGCTTGCTGCCTTTTCCATCTTGCTCTAGAAAACGGTCTCCATTTTAAGTCTATAGAGACTATCTGCTGCAGAAAGACAGAGATCGCAAATATCGCAGCTCTAATGGGGGTCTGAACACCCAAATCCCAACCGATCGAAAGTGACAATGACCATTTAAATGGGTTATCTAGGATTAGAAAAACACAGCTACTTTCTTGCAAAAACAGTACCACCCCTTGTCCTAAGGTTGTGTGTGGTATTACAATTCACCTCTAATCACTTCAGTGGAATTGAGCTGTAAAACGCGCATGCCAACTGAGGACAGCAGTGGCGCTGTTTCTGGAAGAAATCGGCCCCATTTTTCCAAGTCTGGACAACCCCTTTAAATCTGTCCACAAATTTCTCCTGCTAGTAGCAGCTGAAGACAGAATCTTCTCATAAAAAGTAGTGAAGTCATAGACCTTCATACTGTATACCTCCCAACTTTTGCTGGGAGGAAAGAGGGACAGTCACGGCAATGCACCATGCCCCCTATAGCCACGCCCTCCCCATAACCACGCCCCCATAGTCACGTCACCTATTACCATTCTATAAAAAAGAAATATTATTACCACATCATGACTTATACCCCCATACCATTACTACATAACATCCACTATACAAAGACCAGTATCTCCCCATACACTGAGCCATAAGGAGGTAGATACAAATGGTGCACAGGCTCTTTACACCATATACGTGATTACAGTACAGCTACATTCAATGACTCACAGGGGGCGTCATCTGTGATCGGAATTGCTCACCTTTTCTTTTCCACCTGATACAGTCCATAATGAAAACCACTCCTGGCAATACCTCGTCCCTGAAGAATCTGCAAGAGAAATATTTTAGGCTTTTTGCTTTTGCAGCATCCTCACCATCTATACAAAGTCCCCATCTATATTGCTCTGCACTGTAACAGTGCTCACTCTATGCCACCCTGTAGGGTTAAGGCCTTCTGTGGCCCCTCAAATAGTACTTAGGCCACTCTGTGCCCTCATATAGTAGATAAGCCACCTGTGTCCTCATATAGTAGATACACCACCACTGTGCCCTCATATAGTAGATACACCACCTCTGTGCCCTCATATAGTAGATACGCCACCTCTATGCCCTCATGTAGTAGATACCTCACCTCTGTGCCCTCATATAGTAGATACCCCACCTCTGTGCCCTCATATAGTATATATACCACCTTTGTGCCCTCATATAGTAGATAAGCCACCTCTGTGCCCTCACATAGTAGTATGACCCCTCTGTCTTCCCCATATATTAGCTAAAACTCTCTGTCCCCTGGTAGTAGCTGTAACGCCTGGAGTAGTGGATCCACTGAACCTTCACCAGCGATGGCACTAACCTCACCAGGGAGCGGAGTCTAAGGGGCCGCTGGTTTTCACCAGAGCCCGCCGCAAGGCGGGATGGACTTGCTGCGGCAGGCGACCCCCAGGTCGCTACCCCTGGCTTGGTTGCTAGTGACGGCAGGCGAGGCGTGGCAGGAGCAGTAGGCAGAAGATAGTGCAGGCAGAGGTCTGTAGACAGGCTGAACACAGGAGCAATGGCAGGCCCGCTTCTGCCATGAGGCGGAATGAGTATTCCGCCTCAGGCGGCAGATTCTGCGCTCCTGCAGGGGGCGGCAGACAGCAGCCCTGCAGCCGCTTGCCTGTCCTGTCATCAGCGCTCACCACTGTACCCCGCCGGGCTCCCGCGCCGTCAGCCAGCATCTCCCTTTGCCCTTCAGCCTGTGGTGAGTGTCGGCGAGGGCTGCAGTCGGATCGGAGCGCGCGGGGGGGTATTCCTATAAGGGCTGCATTCCCATGTCGAGGAATGCCTGTAACCGGAGTCTCCCCCGCCCGGACAGCATCTGATAAGATGCTGAGAGCGGGGGAGAACTGTACTGATACGTGCGATGCTGTAATGAATCAGCCGCGCGTGGTGCTGTCATTACAGCGCGGCACATATCAATAGAGTTCTCCCCCGCTCTCAGCATCTTATCAGATGCTGTCCGGGCGGGGGAGACTCCGGTTACAGGCATTCCTCGACATGGGAATGCAGCCCTTATAGGAATCCCCCCCCCCCCCCGGCGCTCCCGCGCGCACCGATCCGACTGCAGCCCTCGCTGACACTCACCACAGGCTGAAGGGCAAAGGGAGATGCTGGCTGACGGGAGCCCGGCGGGGTACAGTGGTGAATGAGTGGTGGTGGGGGGGGGGAGGCAGGGGGGGTCGCTAGTGTGGGGCGGCCGCCTGAGGTTTGCCTCAGGCGGCAGAGACCACAGAAACGGCCCTGGCAATGGAGTGACAGGGGAGCAGGAACCAGGAACAAGGACTAGGGACCAGGTAGCGGATAGGAATCAGGAACAACAGGGGGCTGGGCCAAACACTATGGGAAGCATGTAGAGGCTCCAACACCTGTAGTGGGGCAGGGCTGGAACTTATAGGGGAGTGATTGACATGTGGACCAATTAGGAGCGCACTGCCCCTTTAAATCTGAGACAGCCGGCGCGCGCGCGCCCTAGGAGGCGGGGACGCGCGCGCCGGCCGGCACAGTGAGAGGCAGGAGCGGAGGAGAGGTGAGGCGCCCCCAGGGGCCGAACTAGCAGCAGCGCCGGGTCCCTGCACAAGGACCCCGGCGGCTGCATGGGGCAGGAGGAGGTCGCGGCAGCGGCCCGGAACACGGGCCGCCGCCGCGGCCGTGACAGTACCCCCCCCTTTGGCCTCCCCCTCTTTCTTGCCTGCAGATGGAGGCATCAGGCAAGTCTTGGTATTCCGCCGGTAGGCCGGATAAAGGCTTGGCGGGCTCGGGTGACAACATAGAGTACTTGGGCTGAGGTGACCTCAGACACTGGTTGGAACAGTCCTGACCCCAACTAAGAATCTTCCCGGTTCTCCAGTCCAGCTTAGGGGCATGTAATTGCAGCCAAGGGAGTCCCAGGAGGATGGTGGAAGAAGAATGGGGCAGGACGTAGAAGGAGATCTTTTCCAGATGTGAAGTGCCCACCTGGAGGACTAGAGGTGCGGTCTGGTAGTGCACATGGTCGGTAAGAATCTCGCCCGTGACCGAGGAGATAGTCAGGGGTCTGGCTAGTGGGGTCACGGGTAGCCGCCATCTCTGGACCAATGTAGCTGCAATAAAATTGCCTGCTGACCCAGAATCGAGAAAGGCAGTAGTCTGGTGAGTTTGTCCTGAGGGTGTCTGGATGGAGACTGGCACAGACAACTTCGGAGAGGTGGCATTCACACTTAAGGAGACCTCTCCCACCGGACCTAGGTGCTGGAGTTTCCCGGACGCTTGAGGACGTTGGGGACATCTCAGCCGAAAGTGATCCGAACCATCGCAGTAGAGGCAGAGATTCAGCTCCAGACAACGAATTCTTTCATCAGGCGTCAGGTGAGCCCGTTCCACCTGCATAGGAATCTCAGGAGTCGACTGGGACTCCGGAACGTCAGGATTCTGGAAGACCGGCGCCAGCTGGTGATGGCGACGGGACAGGCCTAGTCGCCGTTCATGCCAGACCTCCTCCTCTCTCTCAGAAAAACGAGTATCGACCCTGGTGGCCAGTAGGATGAGTTCGTTCAGGGAGGTAGGTAGGTCTCGGGCGGAAAGCACGTCTCTCACCCGAATGGACAGGCCCTTCTTGAAGGTGGCTATTAGAGCGGCCTCATTCCAGTCTAATTCTGCCGCCAGGGTGCGGAACTGGATGGCGTAGTCACCAACAGAGGAAGTTCCTTGGGATAGGTTGAGGAGAGCAGTCTCAGCCGAAGACGCACGGGCAGGTTCCTCAAAGACAGAGCGGAACTTGGCCAGGAAAATTCGGAGATTAGCAGCCACAGGATCATCACGGTCCCACAGTGGTGTGGCCCAGGCCAGAGCTCTACCTTCCAATAGGCTGATGATGAAAGCCACTTTAGAGCGCTCGGAGGCAAACTGACTGCTTAGAAGTTCGATATGCATGGTGCATTGAGTCAGGAATCCTCTGCACAACTTGGAGTCACCAGAGTATTTGCTTGGGAGAGCCAGTCGAAGTGTAGAAAAAGCAGCAGGAGGTGGTGTGCGCTGGGCTGTAGTATGCTGCAGTAAGGCGGCAGTGAGTTGCTGGATCTGCTGCGACTGTTGCTGGATTTGTTGAGCCTGTTGGGCGACCACTCGGGCTATGTCACGGATATCAGGCACCTCGCCGGGATCCATGGTTGGAGCCTACTGTAACGCCTGGAGTAGTGGATCCACTGGACCGTCACCAGCGATGGCACTAACCTCACCAGGGAGCAGAGTCTAAGGGGCCGCTGGTTTTCACCAGAGCCCGCCGCAAGGCGGGATGGACTTGCTGCGGCAGGCGACCCCCAGGTCGCTACCCCTGGCTTGGTTGCTAGTGACGGCAGGCGAGGCGTGGCAGGAGCAGTAGGCAGAGGTCTGTAGACAGGCTGAACACAGGAGCAATGGAGTGACAGGGGAGCAGGAACCAGGAACAAGGACTAGGGACCAGGTAGCGGATAGGTATCAGGAACAAGGACTTGGGACCAGGTAGCGGATAGGAATCAGGAACAACAGGGGGCTGGGCCAAACGCTATGGGAAGCATGTAGAGGCTCCAACACCTGTAGTGGGGCAGGGCTGGAACTTATAGGGGAGTGATTGACATGTGGACCAATTAGGAGCGCACTGCCCCTTTAAATCTGAGACAGCCGGCGCGCGCGCCCTAGGAGGCGGGGACGCGCGCGCCGGCCGGCACAGTGAGAGACAGGAGCGGAGGAGAGGTGAGGCGCCCCCAGGGGCTGAACTAGCAGCAGGACCCCGGCGGCTGCATGGGGCAGGAGGAGGTCGCGGCGGCGGCCCGGAACACGGGACGCCGCCGCGGCCGTGACAGTAGCCTGAACAGACAAAGCTTTAAATATCAAGGCCTGATGGGAGTAATAGTTTTGCAACATCTGGAGGGCTGCAGTTGGGGTTGTGGAGCAGTATGCAGCTGTCAGGACATGGTGGGGGTTGTAGTTGTGGAGCAGTATGCAGCTGTCAGGACATGGTGGGGGTTGTAGTTGTGGAGCAGTATGCAGCTGTCAGGGCTTGGTGGGGGTTGTAGTTGTGGAGCAGTATGCAGCTGTCAGGGCTTGGTGGGGGTTGTAGTTGTGGAGCAGTATGCAGCTGTCAGGACATGCTGGGGGTAGTTGTGGAGCAGTATGCAGCTGTCAGGACATGCTGGGGGTTGTTGTGGAGCAGTATGCAGCTCTCAGGACATGCCGGGGTTGTAGTTGTGGAGCAGTATGCAGCTGTCAGGACATGCTGGGGGTTGTAGTTGTGGAGCAGTATGCAGCTGTCAGGACATGCTGGGGGTTGTAGTTGTGGAGCAGTATGCAGCTGTCAGGACATGCTGGGGGTTGTAGTTGTGGAGCAGTATGCAGCTGTCAGGGCATGCTGGGGGTTGTAGTTGTGGAGAAGTATGCAGCTGTCAGGGCATGCTGGGAGTTGTACTTGTGGAGCAGTATGCAGCTGTCAGGACATGCTGAAGGTTGTAGTTGTGGAGCAGTATGCAGCTGCCATTGCCCCCTGGTAGTAAGCCCCCCCCCCCTCAGGTAGCCATTGCCCCCTGGTAGTAAGCCCCCCCCCCCTCAGGTAGCCATTGCCCCCTGGTAGTAAGTCCCCCCCCCCCCCCTCAGGTAGCCATTGCCCCCTGGTAGGCAGTGTTCCTCTCTTTCATGTGGAGAATGCCGCCTGTACAGTAAAAAAAAAAACATATACTCACCTCTGCAGCTGGGCTCTTCTGTCCTCCAGCGTCTCACCTCCCTGCTCTGTGTGCACGAGTGACCTCACTCATGTGCCAGAGCTATGACGCCTTCGGCCACAAGAGTTTTGGCAGAGCAGGAAACCGATGTCTCCTGCTCTGCCAGTGTAACTGGGTGCGGGGGCTAGGCGCGGGGGGGTTGGGGGCTGGTTCTAGCGGGACACATGCGGGTTGTCCCGGGACGGTGGGACATGACCCCAACATCGGGACTGTCCCGCCGGATCCGGGACAGTTGGGAGGTATGATACTGTATCTGTTGTAAATATGAATATCCAGCAGATGTGGATCTCTCCTCTGAGACCTTTACATGGGAGATTTATCAAACATGGTGTAAAGTGAAACTGGCTCAGTTGCCCCAAGCAACCAATCAGATTCCACCTTTCATTTTCCAAAGAATCTGTGAGGAGTGAAAGGTGGAATCTGATTGGTTGCTAGGGGCAACTGAGCCAGTTTCACTTTACACCATGTTTAAAAAATCTCCCCCCATGTGCTAAAATTCAAAGCGGGGAAATGGAGAGTACAACTCCCATCATGCCTGGACAGCCTAAGCTTTATCTTTAACCCCTTCTTTTACCACTCATGGATCCATTCATTACTAAGCTCACTTACTGTTTAGGACTGTGTGAACTGAACGTCTATATCAGTTTTTTCCAGAAATGGGCATACAATATGTCCCTTGGTTGTAAGGAAAACCGTCGTCGGATTATACACATTTTGTTACAGGCCAAAGAATTGTGGAATTATAGTAACATTTTAATAATAGTAAATTGTAAGTTGCATGAGAAATACATGAGAGGTACAACAAAGGACTGTTGTGTAACCAGGATGAATGAGGAATTTTCGGCATTCCAGCGCTCTGTTGTAAAGGTCCTCACCCTGCACATCCCTGCTTTCTCTTCCCAGCACATATGACCTATAAATACCGTCAGGTGACTACTTCTATGACCGAATACATTTGGCACCAATATTATTAGAATATTTAAAAATCATAAAATGTACTGAAAAGAATATTACAGATTTTTAAGTTATAAAAAAAATTCAAGTTTCCAGTACTAATTAACTGCTGTATGTTCTGCAGGAAGTAGTGTATTATTTAAATTCTGACGCAGAACTCTCTACTGCCCCCCTGTCCATGTCAGGAACTGTCCAGACTCAGAGCGGTTGCAGATACCCATAGAAAACTACCTCTGCTCTGTGCACAGTTCCTGTTAGGGACAGAGGCATCAGCAGAGAACAACCCTGTAAGACTGAACAGAAAACACCACTTCATGCAGGACATATAGCAGCTGATAAGTACTGGAGTTGTGATTTCAGTTTTTTTTTAATAGTATATTACAAATCTGTGTAACTTTCTCACGACTGGATTTAAACAGATTTTTTTTTCTCTTTAACCTTTACATATTGCTAAGTTTTAATTCACCAGGTCTGCCACAGCTTGAGAGGCAAAAGCAAGAGGGAGGACTATATAACTTTTCCCCATTTCCTAGTATGAAGAGGCTTGCTACATAAAGGTTAAAGGAGAAGTCCGGCCATAGTAAAATTCTGAGAGCCGCCGGGGCAGGGGACAAAATAACAATCGAGGATTGCTCACCTCTCCCTGTGCCTATGATGCACTGCCTGACCAGCTGCTGGGCCCAGGGGGTAACTACCATGGGGGATTACCTATGGGGAGGATTACCTACATGGGGACTACTGGGGGAACTAGGGGACTACTGGTGGGAAGGTTAGCTACAGGGGGGATAATACCTACTAGGGGCCTACCTTCTATATGGATGCACGGGGGGGCCTAATCACCATTTGGTAGCACAGAGGGGCCCTATAAAATATGGGAGTACAGAGGGGGACTACCTACTAGATAAGCGCACAGGGGGCCTAACTACTATATAAGGGCACAGAGGGAAACCTAACTACTATGTGGATAAACAGAGGGGTGGTAATTTCAGTGGGCATGGTGTGGCGGTATGATTCGTCCCTTGTATGATTGGTAATAAACTGAATTTGCCAGCAACTAACCCATTGTAATCTGTTCTTAGTGGCCAAACCATAAACTACAAATGTGTATAATGATCTCTGCAGTCATTAAAGGGTTAATGCTTCAGATCACTGTGGGCACTTATAGTAACCATGGCAACTGTGAAGACAATTGCTTATGTCATAAAGAAGGTTCCATAAAAGAAAGGCCCGCTGCCTGGATCAGCGCCATCTTGGATGCATCAAAGGACCTTGAGCTTGACTATTTTACTCTCTCCTACTCTTGATGTAATTTGAAGTTTCTAGCAGGGAAAAGGGGCTGTCTGCTTTAGACTACCCCTTCAACTGAGTCTCCACCTTCTTAAGATATGACCCTGGATCTGTAAGGGAGAAAAGGGACTTGTGCTCAGCCATTAATAGAGTGACAGATATGGCAGCCAGATTTTTCTCACATCTGGTTAAGTATATTTATAGTTTTTTTGTTGTTTCAGTCTGTAAATCAGATAACATTTACAAATTCCTAAACTATGTTAAATTGGTATTACCCTCTAAGCCCAGTGGAGGGGCAACTCTCCAGCCATGGCTCCCTCGAGGTTTCCTCCACAGGGGTTTTTTCCTCGCCTGAGTGCTGGAGGATGACTCTTCCTGAGATAGGGGTTTGCCATTTTTTTCAGTGTCATGTGATTTTCAATAAAATTAATGCGATTTGACACCTGACTACAATGTGTTATGTCTTCATTTTTGTGTTCTTTCGTTTCTTTCATTTTCAGTGTTGGGAATCAAATATTGCATAAAGCCATCAAAACTGGAAATTCAGGGAAAGGATCGAGGCCCGCTCCCGCTTTACTTGAGTAATTCCTGTAATCTATTGGTGAACCAGGACGATTAGGATGAACAGTGATATTGTGTCCTGAAGTGACCCTTGACAACTTACAGCATTTCATGACAATACTTTGCCCATTACCTCATGGTGAGAATTCCTAGGATACAGCTTTCCTATATACTCCTACATGTGGGCTGATAGTTAGATTTATGGAGTTGTGATGTTGATCAGCCTCCACATGTCACAACCTTTGACTCACTGGAATTTTATTCTGTTCTATTCTTAATTCTCCAGCTTCCGTTCTCGCTGCTTTGGGATATTTTTTCCAAACTTAGAAACAATAAAGAAGGAACAATCTGTTTTCTGAAAATATTACGTGTCTCTATATCCACCGATACACCTCCAGTAACTCCACCATTACCATGAGAGTGTCCCATATGGTGCCCGAACAAACATCTAACTTGCATTTGATAAAACCCTAAAATAAATCTTTACCTCCTGGTATAGATCACTAGGCTAAAAAATACCCAGAATCTGCTGGTGGTTCCATGATTAAAGGGATTGTCTGGTATTAGGAAAAAGGGTCTGCTTGTTCATGAGAAGCAGAAAACTCTGCCCACCAGCTGCTGATTGGCAGATATCTATCAATGCTGTGTATAGGCAGCAACTATCTATCAGCAGATGGAGGGCAGTCGGAGGGGTGTGGCAAGAATCTTATTCTCCTGCATATTAGGAGAACGGCTGAACAGAATGATGTAACGTATATGTAATGTATAAGGCTGGGTTCACACTATGTATATTTGAGGCTGTATTTGGTCCTCATGTCAGGTCCTCATAGCAACCAAAACCAGGAGTGGATTGAAAACACAGAAAGGATCTGTTCACACAATGTTGAAATTGAGTGGATGGCTGCCATATAACAGTAAATAACTTCCATTATTTCAATACAACAGCCGTTGTTTTAAAATAACAGCAAATATTTGCCATTAAATGATGGCCATCCACTCAATTACAACATTATGTGAACAGAGCCTTTCTGTGTTTTCAATCCACTCCTTGTTTTGGTTGCTATACAGCCTCAAACATACAGCCTCAAATATACGTAGTGTGAACATAGCCTTATGATGTATAATACAGCGATCTGTTCAGCATTTCTGTCACTAGTTTATGCTGCCCTTATTTAAGGCAGTATATACCTAGTGACAGATTCCGTTTCACATCAGAGTAGCTTATATTAGGGAACATGTTGAAATACCAGTAAAACATAATAAATCAAGACATATTTCTTGAATTCTACTAGTGACTTGGTCCATCTCCAAGGAAGTGGCCATGTTGTTGAGTTTTGCAAAAGATCTGTATACACCTAAAAATGGACTAACTGTACTGTAGTCACTAGTAAACTATGGTGAGCCCATTAAACTCAATGGACACGGCAGAGTACACTACAGTATACATGAGCACATCATTCTGCTGGTGTGCTGAAATATCCTTCCAACCACTTATCTGATCTATTGTAGGCATATCCTGTTAGATGGTGTGATCTGCAGCCACAGAGGAGATTGGTGCACACTTGTAGTGCTTTAAAGCAGCCCGGCTGCATCAACAATCCCTGTATCCTTTGTGTGGGAGCCGAAAATTGGTTGATTGATTATTTAATATTAGTTTTTCTAGCAACAATAGATGTCGGTAATCGGTCTATGTAAAAGGCCCTTACAGTGTCTAAAGATTTACTGGCTTCATCAGGGTTGTTACCAAAGTATCTCCAAACTATAACACTTCTAACATTACACTTTACAGATGGTATTATGTTCTCTTAGTGAAAAGCTGTCTACTGCCACTGTGGCCAAGTATATTTACATCTGTCTAGAGTAGTAGTTTCAAATAGGGTGCCACAGTACACTGGAGTGCCGTGGAAACCTGCCAGGGGTGCTGCAGCATTGTGGTGGGCATGTTCCCTTTCAAACACTCCTAGAAGCTACGGCTTCTAGGGATGCCCAGCTTGCTGTAATGTTCAGCCTACTCACTGTAGCACAGATGTAATGCAGGGTGAACATTAAAAGGAACACCGAAACATGATCACTCCAGCAGGCGCAGTGATATGATGCATATGATGTCATTACGCCTGCTGGAGGATCCCGTCCCTGCGACTCATAGGCTGGAGACCAGGAGATGAGGAGATCCACTTCATACCTGGATAAGTTGAGTATTATGTTTTTTTGTTGTAGAGCACAGGGAGTTGTTATTACTATATGGGGGGTACAGCAGGGGCATTATCACTATATTGGGGGATGCAAAGCAGGGGGCATTATCACTATGCGGGGGACACAGTGGAGCATTATTACTTTGTGGGGGGGGGGAGGCTGCACAGCAGGAACATTATTACTATGTGGAGGGTTGAAGTGCAAATTAGGGGCATTATCCCTATGTAGAGGGTACACCACAGCTGCATTATTACTATGTGGAAGGGTAGTGGTGCACAGCAGGGGGCATTATTACTATGGGGGGGCACAGCAAGGGTCATTATTACTGGGAGTGGGCACAGCAAGGGGCATTATTACTAGGGGGGTACAGCAGGGTTATTATTACTCAAGTTTCCTCCTGCCACAACTTCTATGCAGACCTAACTTGTGCCACCCCCGCTGCTCCGATCGCCACCCCCGCCGCTCCGATCGCCACCGCTCCGATTGCCACCCCCGCCGCTCTGATCGCCGCCCCCGCCGCTGCTCTGATCGCCCCCGCCTCCCCAGCCACGAGCATACCTTACCTGCTCGGCGTAGCGGGTGTTCGAAATTCCCGGCTCCCCTCTTCAGTGCATTGTTTGGCTGAAGAGGTGAGCCGAGAATTTCAAACAGCTCCTCTTCAGCCAATCAGTGCTCCTCTTCAGGGCGGCGGGGGTGGTGATTGGGGCGGCGGGGTGCCGATCGAGCCGGTGCAGGGGGTTGGGGGGGTTGGTCCAGGCTGCGGGCGGGCGATCTTAAAACAATCGCAAGACGATTTTTCCATAGGATATATCGTACCGTCTAAACGCTGAACGTTAAATAAAAAAAATCGTTACTCTGACATCGTTAATCGTGCGATCTGGCCAATTATCATCCCATGTAAATCCAGCATTAGGGTCCTTAAGATGGCCCAATTAGGTGTCTATGGCCACAAACGAGCATTCATCAGTTAGATCAGAGCTCGCTGGCAGTATCTTGGCATGATCAATCGCGTTATGGACCGTTTAAATACACTGTTATCGGCTGGACATATTCTGTTCTCACAGAGAGGTGTGCGTCCTTTAACAATGAATTTTATGGTCACCTAAAAGATCAAATCAGCCGACTAGTGGGCATTTGTTCACTCATCGGCTGATTGCTGGCCTATTTACACGGGTCGATTATTAGGCCAACGAGCACGGAGACACCACACGCATTAGAGAGGAAAATAAACTATATTTCTTCAGTAACTATACTTTTGTTTGGACAGATCCAAATGTCCCACATCGACTTATTATGGATACCTATTGGGCTTCCATTAAAGGGATACTCTGAAGGAAAAAAAATGTTGTTCTTGGTTTCTAGCGATAGCTAAGAGTGTTGAATGAGCATGCTAGGTCAAGCATCGTGCTCAATCAGGTTTGATGCTTGACCGACACACACAGCTTGTCAGTACAGTAGCTCAAAAATATAAGAGTTGTGTTGTTTCTGGAAGAAAGTGGCCATGTATTTCCAACAGTGGATAACCCCTTTAAACGAAATATACAAAAATTTTAATAAAAACATTTAATAGGTTTCTGCAGGACACATTAGAACTCCGGTGGAATGCAATTGCAGGTAATAGGTTAACCTGGTACCCTCAGCTCTACCAAGCAAGGGCAGCTGCTTAAATGCTCGTGTCTTCCATTGATTTCAGTGGGGCTCATTACTCAAGTCGTAAAAATGGTTGACTCGAGTAATGAGCACTTGAGTGCTCGCTCATCACTAATAGCTAGCCATTATTGTGGCCTTGGTTTACCACCTTGCTGCACAACAACAATTGGCAGCTAAGCAAGCATGTGTTCACAGTGGGAAGAGAGGAAAAGGCCGCTGCCAGACGCCTCTGCCAGTGGTTTCTTTTCTGGTATAACAAAAAGATCGAGCTTTGAAATTCAGCATTGCCATCCTTGCCAGTTAGGAGACCTCCATACACATATGGTATTTGGCCAGTCCTGCAGAGGCCTGCTTTGCTCTAATGTGTAAGATGGTTTAAAAGTTTCCATCATGATTGGCATATCTAGCAAAATACATTGTTTCTTCGGCTTTCTGCATCTTAGCTTGGTGCTGATAAGGTCTTGTTTAAGTTCCTCTTAGAGGCTTTGCCAATGTCAAAGAGGAAGCATTAAAAGCAATTGACACATACTCTGTGTCCACATACACTTACACTTGACTCATATTGTGCAGAAGCTTATCGAATGATGCAACTAATAAAAGTGGTGAGTAAAATAACTGCTGGCTGGCAAGGGGGATGTCCTACTAGTCACTGTCAACTAGAATTATTGGATATGTTTGTTTTTTTTAAATATGAGCCAATGTAATATATGGGTTTTTTGCATTCACGTTAATCAGTTATTATAACTGATTATAGTTTCCCCAAATTCTTTGTATACCTGTTATTGCAGATTTCTCTATTGTTATACAGTGTGACTATGTAATTTAAATGGTCTCAAAAATCCCTATGCTAACGTGGTGATATGGTGCAGGTGGTATATTTGGTAAAGCTATGTTTTTACATTTTGTTATAATATCCTCATATACAATATCCTCTGTCAGTACAAGCACCTAACGATTTTTTGCATGAACTGCGTGCTTGACATCTCCCCAGAGTGGCTCAATTATATTGAGATCAGGAGATTGAGATGGCCACTCTAGAACCTTCACTTTGTTCTGCTGTAGCCAATGACAGGTCGATTTGGCCTTGTGTTTTGTATTGTTGACATGTTGGATGGTCCAAGTATGTCCCATGTGCAGCTTCCGGGCTGATGAGTACAAATTTGCCTCCAGTATTTGCTGATAACGTGCTGCATTCATCTTTCCTTCAAAGGGGTACTCCGGGCCGGCCGTATTTTTCAGGGGTGGCCGTGGAGGGGGTGGTTATGGATGGCGGAGGACACTTACCTACCCGATTCAAACGCTGGGTCCCGGATCGCGAAGCCCTGTACCCCCGTCCCGCGGCCACTTCCTGGTCTGAGCTGACGTCTCCAGGCAGCTAAGCCACTCGCCGGCCGTAGCGGAGTCCCGCCAGCGGTAAGTGACCTCCGGCATCCATAACCACCCCCTCCCCGGCCATATCTGGAAAAAAAAACGGCCGGGCCGGAGTACCTCTTTGACTCTGACCAAGTTTCCTGTGTCTTTGTAGCTCACACATCCTCAAAACCTCAGTGATTCACCTCTGTGCTTTACAGTAGGAATGATTTTCCTTTCATCATAGGCCTTGTTGACACCTCCCCAAATGTAATGTTTTTGGTTGTGGCCAGAAAGTTCGACTTTGGTCTCATCACTCTGAATTACTTTGTGCCAGAAGTTTTGAGGCTGGTGCCATTTCCCGTATTGTAGGTGAGATACTTTGTAACATTTGCGCAGTGACAGCTTTCTACTGGCGACCATGCAGCCCATTTTTCTTCAAGTGCTTCCTTATTGCATCTTGAAACAGCCACACCGCTAGTTTTCAGAGTCCTGTATTTCAGCTGATTTTATTTGTACGGTTTTCTTTGCATTCTTAACAATTTTCCTGGCAGTTGTGACTGAAATGTTTGTTAGTCTACATGAGCGTGGTTTGGTTTTTACACAGCCCCTGATTTTCCATTTGTTAATCACAGTTTGAACACTGCTGACTGGCATCATCAATTCCTTGGATATCAGAACAAAGTGAAGGTTCTGGAGTGATCATGGTAGTTTCATGACCTCAATATCATTGAGCCACTCTGGAGAGATCTCAAGCACGCAGTTCATGCAAGACAGCCCAGGAATTTACAGGAACTGGAGGCTTTTTAGTCAAGGGGAATTGTGGCTGGCATAGGGGAATTGTGGTTCATATTGTGGCTGTGAGTGTCATAAGGTTTTTTCGATTTTAACCCCTTCTCGCATCAGCACATAACTGTACAGCGACCCTGCTCTGAACCGCCGCAATCCCGGGTGCTATATGTAGCCTGGGATCGCAGCTATTAGCGGGTGCTGTCCGATCACCACGCCCGCTAATTGTACATTTAAATGCAGCTGTCAAAACTGACAGATGCATTTAAATGTATTGTATTCCCCTTTTCCTGGTGTCTAGTGGGGGGATCTCATTGCGGGGGGGAGATCCCTTCTCCTTACCGAGCCGGGACTCAGCGTCGCACTGACGCTGGTCCCGGCTCGGCAATCCATCTATCTGTTTTGCAGCAGACCAGAGTAATACAGCAATGATCTGATCGATCATTGCTGTATTAAGTATACTGCAGTTAAAGCAGTGCTTCCCAACCTTTTCCACCTCGGGGCACTCCTTGGAAAAAAAAAATTTCCTCGGGGCACCCCTACTAAATAATGTTCTACAAAATAAGAAAACGGTCATACAGTGACTCACAGGTGACGTCTTCTTTGATCCGAGGCGTCACTTTCCCTTTTCCTCTCCATCCAGTCCAGTCCTCCATGATGATTTCTTCCAGATACGTTTCATTCCCTCAGAACCTGCGAGACAAACAATTTAGGCTCCGCACATTTCTAGCAACTTCCTTTCTCCCTCCTGTAGGCTCCCAAAGTAACTGCGCTGTTTGGTGTTATGTGCAGTAAAGCGAGTAGGAATGTGGGATGCCCCCTGTATGTAGGATCCCCTGCTTTGCTCCCATGAGCTAATAATGCCCCCAGAGGTTCCCCCATGAACTAATAATGCCCCCAGAGGTGCCCCCCATGAACTAATTATGCCCCCAGAGGTTCCCCCATATGCTAATAATGCCCCCAGAGGTTCCCCCATGAGCTAATAATGCCCCCAGAGGTGCCCCCATGAGCTAATAATGCCCCCAGAGGTGCCCCCATGAACTAATAATGCCCCCAGAGGTGCCCCCATGAGCTAATAATGCCCCCAGAGGTGCCCCCATATACTAATGCCCCCAGAGGTGCCCCCATGAGCTAATAATGCCCACAGAGGTGCCCCATGAACTAATAATGCCCCCAGAGGTGCCCCCATGAACTAATAAAGCCCCCAGAGGTGCCCCATATACTAATAATGCCCCCAGAGGTGCCCCCCATATACTAATAATGCCCCCAGAGGTGCACCCTATGAACTAATAATGCCCCCAGAGGTGCCCCCATGAACTAATAATGCCCTCAGAGGTGCCCCCATGAACTAATAATGCCCCCAGAGGTGCCCCCATATACTAATAATGCCCCCAAAGGTGCCCCCTGTGAACTAATAATGCCCCAGAGGTGCCCCTTATGAACTAATAATGCCCCCAGAGGTGCCCCCATGAACTAATAATGCCCCCAGAGGTGCCCCCCCATGAACTAATAATGCCCCCAGAGGTGCCCCCCATATACTAATAATGCCTCCAGAGGTGCCCCCATATACTAATAATGCCCCCAGAGGTTCCCCCATATACTAATAATGCTTCCAGAGGTGCCTCCATATACTAATAATGCCCCAGAGGTACCCCCTATAAACTAATAATGCCCCCAGAGGTGCCCCCATGAACTAATAATGCCCCCAGAGGTGGCCCCATGAACTAATAATGCCCCCAGAGGTGCCCCCATATACTAATAATGCCCCCAGAGGTGCCCCCATGAACTAATAATGCCCCCAGAGGTGCCCCCTATAAACTAATAATGCCCCCAGAGGTGCCCCCATGAACTAATAATGCCCCCAGAGGTGGCCCCCTATGAACTAATAATGCCCCCAGAGGTGGCCCCCTATGAACTAATAATGCCCCCAGAGGTGCCCCCTATGAACTAATAATGCCCCCAGAGGTTCCCCCATGAGCTAATAATGCCCCCAGAGGTGCCCCCCATGAACTAATAATGCCCCCAGAGGTGCCCCCATGAACTAATAATGCCCCCCAGAGTTGCCCCCATGAACTAATAATGCCCCCAGAGGTACCCCCATGAGCTAATAATGCCCCCTGCTCTGCCCCTAAAATAACAAACATCCTACTCACCTAATCCGCGCTGTGGCTGCAGGCAGAAGCTCTCCTCCTCCTCTTCTGGCTCCATCTTGCGAGCTGCAGGGACGGGACCTCCGGCAGGCGTGATGACGTCACATCATCACGCCTGCCGGAGAGGTCACGTCCCGGCCTCCCATAGGCTGCTGGAATGAAGTGCCTTCAGCCTATGTGATTGAATGTAGGAGCAGGATGCTGACACTTCCTGCTCCTACATTATGCTCACTTTAATGTTCCGCCCGCTCACTGTGCAGGCGGAACATCAAAGTGATCTGTGCATCCCGAGAAGCTGCACGGCCGCAGCTTCTCGGGATGCTTAAAGTGACAGCGCACATTTCCCACCGGGATCCCGCGGCACCCCTGGCGGGTTCTCCCGGCACCCCAGTGTGCCGCAGCACCCCGGTTGGGAAACGCTTAGTTAAGGTATAGTGTAAAAAAAAAGTGTTTTTATTAATAAAAAATCCCCTCCTCTAATAAAAGTTTGAATCATCCCCCTTTTCCCATTTAATAAATAAAAATAAATAAGCAAACATATTTGGTATCGCCGCATGCATAATCGCCAGAACTATTAAATTATCACATTCCTGATCTTGGACGGTAAACGGTGTAAGCGCAAAAAAACGCCAAAAAAGTGCAAAAATTTTGCATTTTTTGTTACATCAAATCCAGAAAAATTTTAATAAAAAGTGATCAAAAAGTCGCATATAAAGAAGCAAGGTACCGATAAAAAGAACCGATCATGGCGCAAAAAAATTACACCTCACACAGCCCGACAGACCAAAGAATAAAAGCGTTATAAGGCTGGGAATAGAGCAATTTTAAACACATTTCGATTTTTTTAAAAAAAGGGTTTTACTTTTTAAAAGCAGTCAGATAAAATAAAAGTCAAATAAATGACATGGAATCGTACCGACTTGAGGAACATATATAACATGTCACTTTTACCATAGGGCAAATGGCGTAAACACCCCCCAAAATGAAAACAAATTCCTTTTTTTTTTTTCAATTTCACCGCGCATATAATTTTTTTCTGGTTTCACAGCACACTTTATGGAAAAATCAAGTCTGTCATTGTAAAAGTACAATTAGTGTTGCAAAAAATAAGGGCTCATGTGCGTCTGTAGGTGAAAAAAAATGCAAGAGCTATGGCCTTTTAAACACGAGGAGGAAAAAACGAAAACGCAAAAACGTCCTGAAGGGGTTAATAAGAGGTACAGTATGTGGTAGATAAACTAGAAGCTTGGGCAGAAAATTCTGTGTGTGTATGAATTGGTCATGTTAAACATATGCTATACAGTATGTGCTTATTTAGGGCAAAAGTCACGGTCATTTAATACCACCCAAACTGTGCCCCCCCCCCTTCTTGGTTAACCAGTGCCTCAAAGTGCCCTCAATGTCTTTTACAACACCGGCAGCCATTGTGGAAAGTGCAGAACTTGCAGAATTTGTGTTTCATTATCCTCCTATGAAATTGATGTGATTCCTTGTTAGGGAAATTAGATTGAGTATAGGGACTGTTGTGAGTTATGATGAATAGTGTAACTAGAGTCTTATGGGCCTAAGGGCATATTTAGAATTCCCATGTGCTCTCACATAGTAATTAGACCCTCTTTGTGCCCCCATTAAGTAGTTAGGCCGTCACTGTCACACCATACAGTATAGTATTTGGATCACCCTGTGCTTCCATGTAATAGATCACTTCTATGACTAAGCATGGTAGTCCCCTACATTCTGCCCCCATTAGTTTGTAGACCCCCTCTTGGCCCGCACATGGTAGGCCCCCATATAAAGCAGTTAGATCCCCCTCTATGCCTCCACATTATGGGTGAGATTTATCAAACATGGTGTAAAGTGAAACTGGCTCAGTTGCCCCTAGCAACCAATCAGATTCCACTTTTCATTACTCACAGACTCTTTGGAAAATGAAAGGTGGAATCTGATTGGTTGCTAGGGGCAACTGAACCAGTTTCACTTTACACCATGTTTGATAAATCTCCCCCAATATGTCTATACACTGTGCCTCTTTTTAAAGGTTAGACCACCTCTGTGGCTCTTCATGGTAAACCCTCACAATGTCCCCCCATATAGTAGATCCACCTCTCTGCTCTAACATTGTGGGACCCAGACCATACCTCCATATCCTTTGGGGTGTGCGACCTGTGCGGTTGCACAAGGTTCATCACTCCCAACTGGGCAGGGGGTCATGCACTCCAGCAGACAGATAGAAATTTCTATCTCTAAGCTAGGTGTGCTGTATGTCTGCTGGAGTGCCCCTGGCTGCCCTCTTGTTTGTTCGCTTACCCTCTTATTATGTCACCCGGACCGCATGTGGCCTTCCTGATTGGCTAGACATGTGCCACAGCGCCAGGGGCGGGCTGGGCCGGGGGGCAGGGTGGCATCTGCCCCCCGGGCCGGCCTTCCCCAGTACATTACAGGGCCGCGCTGAGGCTGCTTACCGCCCCAGCGCTCTCCTCTCTGCCTGTATTGCAGGGCCGGTCTGTGATGCCAGTGGCAGCTGAAGCTGCTCCCCGCCCCGTTAAGCCCCGCCCCCTGTGTACCTCCCATGTTCCTCCTGGCCCAGGACTTCCTGTATTACACAGTGTGGAGAGGAGGAGGCTGGCTGCTGCTAATCTCCAGCTACACAGCGTCCTCCAGCTCCAGGCTCCTGCTCCCTGACCATCCCCCTCCTGTCCTGCTCTCTGCTCAGCAGCTATAATGCAGGTACTTCGGGTTGTAGATAGGAGGGAGGTCGGGACAGAGAGGAGAGGGCTGTCTGCTGGGCTGGGCTGACAGAGGCAAACACACACACTAGCATCTGGTCCCCCAACCCCTGTAGCTGCTGCCCTTTACCCCCTATAGCTGCATCCTCTTCCACAGGCTGCATTGCCCCTCTGCACCTGTAGTTGATATGTACCTCCTAAGGCTGCTGTGTGAGCCTTCCCCCCAGACAGCTGTGCCCCCCCCCCCGTCAGGCTGCTGTGCCCCCCCCCCCTTTCAGGCTGCTGTGCCCCCCCTTCAGGCTGCGGTCCCCCCCCCTTTTCAGGCTGCTTTGCCCCCCCCCACACACACACACACACATTTCAGACTGCTGTGCCCCCACACACAGAATGATACACACTCATAGAGAACAATATACGGTCATACAGAACAATATACACCTATACAGAACAATATACACCTATACAGAACAATATACACCTATACAGAACAATATACACCTATACAGAACAATATACACCTATACAGAACAATATACACCTATACAGAACAATATACACCCATACAGAACAATATACACCCATACAGAACAATATACACCTATACAGAACAATATACACCTGTACAGAACCATACAGAACAATATACACCTATAAAGAACAATATACACCCATACAGAACAATTTACACTCATACAGAACCATACAGAACCATATACACCCATACAGAACATACAGTACAATATACACCCATACAGAACAATATACACCTGTGCAGAACAAAACGCACCCATACAGAACAAAACGCACCCATACAGAACAATATACACCCATACAGAACAATATACACCCATACAGAACAATACGCACTCATACATAACAATACACACCCATACAGAACAATATACACCTGTACAGAACAAAACGCACCCATACAGAACAATATACACCCATACAGAACAATATACACCCATACAGAACAATACGCACTCATACATAACAATACACACCCATACAGAACAATATACACCCATACAGAACAATATACACCCATACAGAACAATACGCACTCATACATAACAATACACACCCATACAGAACAATATACACCTGTACAGAACAAAACGCACCCATACAGAACAATATACACCCATACAGAACAATATACACCCATACAGAACAATACGCACTCATACATAACAATACACACCCATACAGAACAATATACACCTGTACAGAACAAAACGCACCCATACAGAACAAAACGCACCCATACAGAACAATATACACCCATACAGAACAATATACACCCATACAGAACAATACGCACTCATACATAACAATATACACCCATACAGAACAATACGCACTCATACAGAACCATACAGAACAATATACACCCATACAGAACAATATACACCCATACAGAACAATATACACCTATACAAAACAATATACACCCATACAGAACAATATACACCTATACAGAACAATATACACCTGTACAGAACCATACAGCACAATATACACCCAATCAGAACAATATACACCTATACAGAACAATATACACCTGTACAGAACCATACAGAACAATATACACCCATACAGAACAATTTACACTCATACAGAACCATACACACGCATACAGAACATTATACACCTGTACAGAACCATACAGAACAATATACACCCATACAGAACAATATACACCCATACAGAACAATATACACCCATACAGAACAATATACACCTGTACAGAACCATACAGAACAATATACACCCATACAGAACAATATACACCTATACAGAACAATATACACCCATACAGAACAATTTACACTCATACAGAACAATATACACCCATACAGAACAATATGCACCCATACAGAACAATATACACCCATACAGAATATACACCCATAAAGAACCATGCAGAACAATTTACACCCATGCAGAACAATATACACCCATACAGAACCATACAGTACAATATACACCCATACAGAACCATACAGTACAATATACACCCATACAGAACCATACAGTACAATATACACCCATACAGAACCATACAGTACAATACACACCCATACAGAACAATACACACTCATACAGAACCATACAGTACAATATACACCCATACAGAACCATACAGTACAATATACACCCATACAGAGCAATATACACCCATACAGAACAATATACACCCATACAGAACAATATACACCCATACAGAACAATACGCACCCATACAGAACAATACGCACTCATACAGAACAATATACACCCATACAGAACAATATACACCAATACAGAACCATACAGTACCATATACACCCATACAGAACCATACAGTACAATATACACTCATACAGAACAATATACACCCATACAGAACAATTTTTTACTCAAACAGAACCATACAGAACAATATAAACCCATACAGAACAATATACACCAATACAGAACAATATACACCCATACAGAACCATACAGTGCAATATACACCCATACAGTACAATATACACACACATACAGAACAATACTCACCCATACAGAACAATATACAGCCATACAGAACCATACAGAACAATATACACTCATACAGAACAATATACGCCAATACAGAACAATATACACCCATACAGAACAATTTACACTCATACAGAACCATACAGAACAATATACACCCATACAGCACAATATACACCCATACAGAACAATATACACCTATACAGAACATTATACACCCATACAGAACAATATACACCCATACAGAACAATTTACACTCATACAGAACCATACAGAACTATATACACCCATACAGAACATACAGTACAATATACACCCATACAGAACAATATACACCTGTACAGAACCATACAGAACAATATACACCCATACAGAACAATATACACCTATACAGAACAATATACACCTGTACAGAACCATACAGAACAATATACACCTATACAGAACATTATACACCCATACAGAACAATATACACCCATACAGAACAATTTACACTCATACAGAACCATACACACCCATACAGAACATTATACACCTGTACAGAACCATACAGAACAATATACACCCATACAGAACAATATACATCTATACAGAACAATATACACCTGTACAGAACCATACAGAACAATAAACACCTATACAGAACAATATACACCCATACAGAACAATATACACCCATACAGAACAATATACACCTGTACAGAACAATACAGAACAATATACACCCATACAGAACAATATACACCTATACAGAACAATATACTCCCATACAGAACAATTTACACTCATACAGAACAATATACACCCATACAGAACAATACGCACCCATACAGAACAATATACACCCATACAGAATATACACCCATAAAGAACCATGCAGAACAATTTACACCCATGCAGAACAATATACACCCATACAGAACCATACAGTACAATATACACCCATACAGAACCATACAGTACAATATACACCCATACAGAACCATACAGTACAATACACACCCATACAGAACCATACAGTACAATATACACCCATACAGAACCATACAGTACAATACACACCCATACAGAACAATACGCACTCATACAGAACCATACAGTACAATATACACCCATACAGAACCATACAGTACAATATACACCCATACAGAGAAATATACACCCATACAGAGCAATATACACCCATACAGAACAATATACACCCATACAGAACAATATACACCCATACAGAACAATACGCACTCATACAGAACAATACGCACTCATACAGAACATTATACACCCATACAGAACAATATACACCAATACAGAACCATACAGTACCATATACACCCATACAGAACCATACAGAACAATATAGACCCATACAGAACAATATACACCAATACAGAACAATATACACCCATACAGAACCATACAGTGCAATATACACCCATACAGTACAATATACACACATACAGAACAATACTCACCCATACAGAACAATATACACCCATACAGAACCATACAGAACAATATACACTCATACAGAACAATATACACCGATACAGAACAATATACACCCATACAGAACAATTTACACTCATACAGAACCATACAGAACAATATACACCCATACAGCACAATATACACCCATACAGAACAATATACACCTATACAGAACATTATACACCCATACAGAACAATATACACCCATACAGAACAATTTACACTCATACAGAACCATACAGAACTATATACACCCATACAGAACATACAGTACAATATACACCCATACAGAACAATATACACCTGTACAGAACCATACAGAACAATATACACCCATACAGAACAATATACACCTATACAGAACAATATACACCTTTACAGAACCATACAGAACAATATACACCCATACAGAACAATATACACCTATACAGAACAATATACACCCATACAGAACAATTTACACTCATACAGAACAATATACACCCATACAGAACAATATACACCCATACAGAATAAACACCCATAAAGAACCATGCAGAACAATTTACACCCATGCAGAACAATATACACCCATACAGAACCATACAGTACAATATACACCCATACAGAACCATACAGTACAATACACACCCATACAGAACCATACAGTACAATATACACCCATACAGAACCATACAGTACAATACACACCCATACAGAACACTACGCACTCATACACACCATACAGTACAATATACACCCATACAGAACCATACAGAGCAATATACACCCATACAGTACAATATACACACATACAGAACAATACTCACCCATACAGAACCATACAGAACAATATACACCCATACAGAACAATATACACCAATACAGAACAATATACACCCATACAGAACAATATACACTCATACAGAACCATACAGTACTATATACACCCATACAGAACATACAGTACAATATACACCCATACAGAACCATACAGTGCAATATACACCCATACAGAATCATATACACCCATACAGAACAATATACACCCATACAGAACCATACAGAACAATATACACCCATACAGAACCATACAGTGCAATATACACCCATACAGAACCATATACACCCATACAGAACCATACAGAACAATATACACCTATACAGAACAATATACACCCATACAGAACCATACAGTACAATATACACCCATACAGAACATACAGTACAATATACACCCATACAGAACCATACAGTGCAATATACACCCATACAGAACAATACGCACTCATACAGAACCATACAGTGCAATATACACCCATACAGAACCATACAGTACAATATACACCCATACAGTACAATATACACACATACAGAACAATACTCACCCATACAGAACCATACAGAACAATATACACTCATACAGAACAATATACACCAATACAGAACAATATACACCCATACAGAACAATTTACACTCATACAGAACCATACAGTACAATATACACCCATACAGAACAATACGCACCCATACAGAACAATATACACCAATACAGAACAATATACACCTATACAAAACCATACAGAACAATATACAGTACACCTATACAGAACCATACAGTACAATATACACCCATACAGAACAATATACACCTATACAGAGCAATATACACCCGTACAGAACCATACAGTACAATATACACCCATACAGAACCATACAGTACAATACACACCCATACAGAACCATACAGTACAATATACACCCATACAGAACAATACGCACCCATACAGAACAATATACACCCATACAGAACAATATACACCCATACAGAACAATATGCACTCATACAGAACCATACAGTGCAATATACACCCATACAAAACTATACGCACTCATACAGAACAATATGCACCCATACAGAACAATATACACCCATACAGAATAAACACCCATAAAGAACCATGCAGAACAATTTACACCCATGCAGAACAATATACACCCATACAGAACCATACAGTACAATATACACCCATACAGAACCATACAGTACAATACACACCCATACAGAACCATACAGTACAATATACACCCATACAGAACCATACAGTACAATACACACCCATACAGAACACTACGCACTCATACACACCATACAGTACAATATACACCCATACAGAACCATACAGAGCAATATACACCCATACAGTACAATATACACACATACAGAACAATACTCACCCATACAGAACCATACAGAACAATATACACCCATACAGAACAATATACACCAATACAGAACAATATACACCCATACAGAACAATATACACTCATACAGAACCATACAGTACTATATACACCCATACAGAACATACAGTACAATATACACCCATACAGAACCATACAGTGCAATATACACCCATACAGAATCATATACACCCATACAGAACAATATACACCCATACAGAACCATACAGAACAATATACACCCATACAGAACCATACAGTGCAATATACACCCATACAGAACCATATACACCCATACAGAACCATACAGAACAATATACACCTATACAGAACAATATACACCCATACAGAACCATACAGTACAATATACACCCATACAGAACATACAGTACAATATACACCCATACAGAACCATACAGTGCAATATACACCCATACAGAACAATACGCACTCATACAGAACCATACAGTGCAATATACACCCATACAGAACCATACAGTACAATATACACCCATACAGTACAATATACACACATACAGAACAATACTCACCCATACAGAACCATACAGAACAATATACACTCATACAGAACAATATACACCAATACAGAACAATATACACCCATACAGAACAATTTACACTCATACAGAACCATACAGTACAATATACACCCATACAGAACAATACGCACCCATACAGAACCATACAGAACAATATACACCAATACAGAACAATATACACCTATACAAAACCATACAGAACAATATACAGTACACCTATACAGAACCATACAGTACAATATACACCCATACAGAACAATATACACCTATACAGAGCAATATACACCCGTACAGAACCATACAGTACAATATACACCCATACAGAACCATACAGTACAATACACACCCATACAGAACCATACAGTACAATATACACCCATACAGAACAATACGCACCCATACAGAACAATATACACCCATACAGAACAATATACACCCATACAGAACAATATGCACTCATACAGAACCATACAGTGCAATATACACCCATACAAAACTATACGCACTCATACAGAACAATATGCACCCATACAGAACAATATATACCCATACAGAACAATATACACCCATACAGAACCATACAGTACAATATACACCCATACAGAACCATACAGTGCAATATACACCCATACAGAACAATACGCACTCATACAGAACCATATACACATTTTGTAGGGTATTTTGGAGCATATTATATAGTAGTCAGTATGTTGGAGGTCACCCAGCTTTCCCAATATCTTTCACTCAGTATAATATGGTCACCCAGCTTTCCCACCATTTTATACTCAGTAGGATGGAGGTCACCCAGCTTTCCCACCATCTTATACTCAGTGGCTGGTAGCCTCGGGGAGCTGCATAGTATATCTATACTGTGCAGCTGAAAACCATATCACCACAATTGTGCTAATTGGTTCCTTTTAAGGAGCACTCCAGCCCTTACCTATTATTACCCTCCCCACATCAGTGCAGGGACGGTAGATGGCACCCCGGACCTGTACTTCTGCCAGCGGCGATGTTCCAACAATTCGGGTAACGTCTCCTTCCCTTCTGGTCATTTGTGACAGGGAATTCCTACTGCTCTGTGGGAAGGGGCCAGAAGTCACCTTGTCAATGTAAGTCTATGGGATGGTTCCGTGTCAGCGCTGAGTCGTCCCATATACTTATACAGTAAAGAGATCCCCGACCCCGTCACAGCGAGCAGTAGGAATTCCCTGTTTACAAATGACTGGAAGGGCTGAATGTGTTATCCGAAGTGTGAGAACATTGCCGCTGGAGGAAGTATTGGAGTGGGTGGCATCTACCTTCCCTGCACTGATGTGGGGAGTGTAATAAGTGAGGGCCTAGAGTGGTCCTTGAAGGATGGGCCGCTAGCCGGCTACTCATGGGCCAGTGCTGTGTGCTTGCCCCCCAGGCTAAAATTTGCCAGCCAGCCCCTGCACAGCGCCTCTTGTGTTCCCCTGCGCTCTTGTAAGAACTCTTGGCGGAGGGGGTCGGGGGTAGTTGTATGGCTGGAGGGGGGCTGGGGTGGGTTGGGTAGTTGTTTGTATAGCTGGGGGAGAGGGTAGGGGTAGTTGTATGGCTGGGGGTCAGGTAGTTGGTTGTATGGCTGGGGGGTCGGATAGCTGTTTGTATGGCTAGGTGTGGGTTGGGTAGTTGTTTGTATAGTTGCGAGGGTCGAGTGGTGGGTGTTGGATGTCGTCTGGAGGGGAGGGAGGCTATAGTATTTGTAGGCGCTCTATGTCATCTTTAGGGGGTCTCAGCAGAATCCCTGGGATGGGGGGGGGGGGCACAAAAAAAAATGTTTTGCACAGAGCACCATCTACCCTAAGGCCGGCCCTGCTTCTGTGCCCCAACATGAAAGGTCCCCCACACTTTGGCCCAATATAGTATTTACCAAAAACAACAAACCGGCTCACCTCTCTCCTCTCTTCGGCAGGTCCCCTCCTCTCCTTGTACAGTACAGTGGTGCTGCCTGCTCTGGGAAGTGGAAATCCTTGTCTGCCTCTGAAGTGACTGCACAGGGAGAGCTTTGCTCTACGTTCCATTGCATTATGCTATCCAACTGTGTGCACGTCCTGAGGATGAGCATACTGTAAGGTTGTTCTTGTCCAGGAATGACTCCCGGGCACGTCCCCACTACCCTGCGGGTCTTATCCCAGTGTATACCTCTGGTTATCACTGTGCCCGTACAGCAGGGGTGGGAACCTTCGGCCCTTCAGCTGTTGCAAAACTACAATCCCATTATACCTGGACAGCCTTCAGCTTAGCTTCGGCTGTCCAGGCATGATGAGAATTGTAGTTTTGCAACAGCTGGAAGGCCGAAGGATCCCCATCCCTGCCGTACAGCAATGCAATGTATATAGGAAACCGGAAATAAATGTATAAAAGAACTAATAGTTTTGATGCTACAAGACACATCATTCACTTGTAGGTCACTGGAGTTTACCTCATTACGAGAGGCACAAAGAACATGGTTTGTGCTTTCCTTTGCCTTAGGAGGTAAGAGAAGATAGTAGTAAACTTAGGATGACTTCTCCCACCACAGGGTTTTGGTTTTCATTTACTCAAGTCCAGGAGTGATAGGCGCTGTGGTCAGGAATTCTTAGTACTTTCTAAAATAACACAGACATCAAAGACACTGAACACTGAACGACCTTTTAGTCTTTTCTCCATGTCTGACAGCTGGGTTATCTTATTCAAGTAAAATATAAACCATTAGGCCCAGATACAGGGTAACTCCTGATGAAGGTCTGAACCCTGCCGGTGCCATACTGGCTTTTTTTAAAGGGGTAG